>NC_056710.1:10112814-10112984 GCF_018831695.1 Puntigrus tetrazona | reverse complement strand
ATGGTGCGTAGCCAGTCGATTCATGAGCTGTGCAGTTATAAGCAAAGGTCAAGGTTTGCAACATCTGTGGCCACTTTTGTTTGCTCCTTGGTGGCAACGCTCTGATCATGTTACCCAGGGTTCTGTTAAAACGTTCCGCTTGACCATTGCCCATTGGGTGATATGCTGTT
>NC_056710.1:10112432-10112518 GCF_018831695.1 Puntigrus tetrazona | reverse complement strand
TGCTCCCAAGAGTCCTGTTAAACCTCTCAGCAATGCCATTACCCATGGGGTGGTACGGTGTTGTGTGTGACTTGTCCACACCCGCC